>NC_133436.1:11591101-11598601 GCF_011762505.2 Arvicanthis niloticus | reverse complement strand
AGCTTCTTTCTCCAAGCCTTTGACAAAGTGTTTGACTTTATATGTAATTTATTTTGCTCAATATTTAGTCCTACTCCTGTGTTATATCACTGTGTTCTGCCGTCAATGAATGTGGTACCTCATGCTTACACTATTGCATTCTCTCACTTTCTTCTTCTTTCTCGAGACCTGTTATTTTCTCTAACTGATTACATATTGTACTAATTTTCTTCTGTTACTCCGTTTTGTCTAAAGACACTTTGCAGTTCTTCCTTGTGTAACGAGGAGGGAAATGTTCCTTTGTCTGGCTCAGATCCTTGTGCATTTAGACAGCACAGTATCTCTCCACCTCCATTCCCACAATACTACGCTTCCAGGCTTTCCTGTGCTTGCCATTTCTTGAGCATGGCATACTCTCTTTGCCCTCTATCCTAGGGAAATTCCCAGAGGAAAATGACACAGGACAGTGTAGAATAGAGATTTCCCAGCATGCGCTGGGGACTTAAAGGCATGAGTGCCCAGAGAGGGCCACTCTGAAAAAATAGCACCGTGGTTTAACCCTTCGTTTCTTTACCACAAAGAGTGCATGAACCTTATCATGAGTCATTTTGAGGATAAACCATAAACATACAAATAGTAAAGTGATTACTTCAATCAAATAGCAGGTGTTGGTTATACTTGGGGACTTACTGCCTCCCTGACTCAGAAAGCATGTGCTCAATCAAGATGAGAAAGAGACGGGACAGGAGTCCCTCCATGGCTGACAGCCTGTCTCTGATATGAGCACGTCGTTTTTAAGGTCTTCACAGCTCTGACTCTGTTCGAATGCCTTCCAGATGAGGGCACTAGGGACAGCCACCAACTCACCATATAAGGGGCTACCTTTCATTCGGGGAATTAAAGTGTGTTTCAACTTCTAAGGAATTAATATTATTGGTGATTGTATTTACACTTTAAACAATTTGGTTTAGCAGAAATTGTGTGTCTCTAGCCTTTGCTTGCTTTTTGCTTGACCCAGATGAAGGACTAAACTCTGAATCTGAAAACTGGAAGCCACTCAGGAAAGAACACAGTGGCCCTGGCTATTGCAATGGTACAGCCCTAGCAAGGCACTCTCACCAGAGGTGATTCAGGTATCTATTTTGTTTGCTTTGTTGGCTTTTAAGTGTTTACTTGTGTGTTGAGACTGAATCTCATGTAGCCCAGGTTAACTCAGAACTCACTATATAGTTCAGGATGTACTAGGAAATCCTGGTTCTACTGGATCTACCCCCCCAAGTACTGGAACCATAGGCTTGCACACTTCATCCGACATTGCACATTTACTTCAACTGATGTGCCAGAGGCAGATCTGCCTGGCAGACTCCTACTTTATTGCCTTAGCATGTAACCTCACTTGAAATCTTGAACCCAAGATATCCAATGAAGGACTCCAGCCAGCCAACTCGATCCGAGGAACCTCCAGAGGTTGGTACAACAGGCTGCTCCCTGCAGCAGCTTGTATGCTGTATTGATTTCCTGCTGTTCTATTCGCAGCACATCAACCACAGCAGAGGCTCAGCAAATATTTGATGACTGAATAAATATAGCAAAAACATAGAAATTCAGATTTTATTCTATTTACTGCACATATAAATATGTGTATGGTAAACAAATGAAAATGTAACTACAGTTTATTCCTATATGGCAAAATTTTAGTACACACACACACACACACACACACACATGAATGCTGTTTGGAGAAACAATAGAACAGGTGAAAGAAGTAGGCTTTCATCCAAACTGTCTCAGAGCAAAAGGATGCAAAAAAGCAGCCCTGAACGTCATTCTATGCTGAGGTATGTGAGGGTTCAGAACACGTTGCCGCAAGCATTGCAGTTGGCCCTAAAGGCAACAGTAGGTTCAGGTTCAGAGGTCACCGCCTTCCCATGGCCCATCTCCCTTTGAAGGTCCACAGACATTCATTGCAGGGCTGCTCTCCTGGTAACTGGGTGGAAGGAGCCCCATCTCTCTGAAGACACGGGGACAGAGAGAAGAATGTGAAGGCTTGAAGTTGTGTTAAATGCCAGGTGTGTCACCTCTACACCACACCCAACTGCCTTCCAAATGTAAGTCTCCATGACTTCAGTCCTCAGCTAACCGAAACATAAACACAGCCATGTTTTCCAGAGCCTTTAGGTCAACTATGCATATTTTTCTCTCACTAATGTGTCCTTTGATGGACTTTAGCCATAGACAGAGTAATGGGAATGGCTTTTTATTTTCCTTTTAAATACATGGCAACAGATGAAAAATATCAACTTATATCTTAATGATTTTTACATTCATGTGCATGATTATAGAACACTCAGGCCTGTGAATTTTGCCACGTTTTTTGCACCTCTAGAAAAAGGATGTTCATTTAGCCAACGTTCACTTTCTGCCATTGAGCAATTGTTGTCTGCTGGTTAGACATTGACAACATAAACAACAGAAAATGTACGTCTGGCCTCAGATGGACCCAGTCTCATAGGAGAACCAGACATCACATGGGGGATTATGGCACAGGGGGCTGAACAGTGACAGAGACACAGCCCTCTGCAGCAGGTGCACACAGGAGCCACCCTGCCTCACCCACAATTACAAGGTGGGAACTAAACGGACTTCTCCAGAAAGCTGAACCTTCAATCTTGAAATTCAACTAAAACTAAATTTTGGAAGAAGTGGAAGAAGGAAGGCACGGATGGGTGGACAGCAAGTACAGAAGTCAGGAGAGAAGCATGTCTCCCTTTGGAAATGGGTCATTCTGAACTGCAGGAAAGAGTAGTTCTCAAAGGACCTGAATGCCAGCCATTCATTCATGCACTCTATGTGTGATATGCAGAGCCTTACTCCTTCTTCCTGGGTCTGCAGCAGGCATGACCAATCAATCACAGCATTCTCAAATCACTTAAATACAGCCTCAGATCACCGCTTAGCAGGGCACTCTAGAAGTTAATCCCAACCGATCAGAATATAAGATAAACTTTATTTCCCATCTGTGATGCAGATGCTGGGAAGCCTAGAAAGGTTGTCTGCAGAAACGTGGCAGTAAACAGATCTGTGATTCTAAAAGATTCCTATATTGAGATTTAGATGAGGTCAGAATAAGAATAATAAAAAGATAATTATATATAATTATCTTTTATGTACACAATATCTTATATTTTATATCTTATATCTCATATCTTATGTCTATGTTTATATTATATATTATATATAATAATATATAATATATATTTCTATGTTATAAATTATAATAATATATAAACTTATAAATATGTAAATTTATGAGTGTATAAATTATAGATTATAAATATAATTATATAGTATGAATTATTTATAATGTAATTACAATTATATAATTTATATAAATATAATTATATATTATTTTATTATATATATATCACACATGAGTCATTAAAATACACAAACTCTTCTAATAGACTATTCAGAAGAGAATTGAAAAACAGGAGCTATGGAGCCCACAACAAGGGCAGAGCTGGCTAGGGGCAGCCTTATACTTAACACCGATTTTAAATAGAGAATGTCCCCAATTTCCCTCAGTTCTCACACCTCAGCCAACATGTGTTCATGGAGGATGAGGCTGCTAACGTGTATTTAGTAAGAAAACTATCTCTTAGTGAATGCTACCTCGCTCAGGGTAGGCTGTCAGGTGCAGCTGTTGTTTTACCACTTAAATGTAGAGCTCTAGAAACTTCCATTAAAAAATTTCCATAGGAAGAGGAGGATCAACTAGAATGGTTTACTCTGTCATTGCAACCAGAGCACCCCATGGCTTTCAAAATAACATCAAATGGCTCATTGAATTAAGACTGCAGTGTGTGTGTGTGTGTGTGTGTGTGTGTGTGTGTATGTGTGTGTGCATATGTATGTGTGTGCATTTATATGTGTATGAATATGATTTGTGTATATTTATATTTGTATGAATATGTTGTAGATAAATATACATATATTTTATGCATGTGTATGGGCATATGTATATGTTTCTATATTTGTGTGTATGTGTATATGTGTACTAATATATGTATATGCTTAGTTGTGTATGGATATATATGTGTATTACAGATATGTGTACATATCTGTATACGTGTGTATGTATGTATATATGTATGTGTGTATATATGTATGTATATGTAGGTGTATATATATGTATATGTGTACATGTGTATATGTATACATATGTATGTATATATGTGTGTGTTTGTGTATCTGCATGCATATATATATGTGTGTGTGTGTTTGTATATGTGCATGTATGTATGTATGTATGTATTTGTGTATGTGTATCTGCATGCATGTATACATATGTGTATATATGCATGTATGTTTGTATATGTGCATGTGTGTATGTATGTGTATTTGTATATATGTGTACACATGCTTGTGTCAGCAGACCTATCACTTCTCAGTTGATTTGTTTTAATTCCCAAGTTTTCCTGGTTTGTTTGTAGCCAATATGCCTTTCTATTCCTTTGTATGTTCGTGAGTAAAGTTGGAGTCAGTAGCCATGTCCCCATAAATACAGGAACATTGCCAAGTTGAGAGGGGTCATGATGACTGACAAATACATGGTTGGCGGGCTCATTCAAGATACCAGTGCACTACAAGAGGAATGCCAGGGCAGTGACAAGCCAAGCCTCAGAGGCAAGTCTATCTGCCAGAGAGAGCACTCTCTTCATACTTCTACTTGTATGTACACTACCAGCCTCTGCCCCAAATATTCAGTGGTCCATTCTTTCTGCCTGCTCCACGGGAGAATGGCTGACAATGATTAACTTTTTTTTTCAGATAACCCAAAGCAAAGACTGCATAAGACAAATAGGTTTTCCTTGCTCATATCAATCCAGTCTATTCAGAAACCTTGATCTAGCACTGCATGTCCACAAAATTACTCCACTTTGTCCCAGGAAAAGCACTCTTCCTAGATGAAGGGCTGAGTGGGAGGAGACAGAGAAGCTGCTTTAGTGCTGTGGTGGGGCTCTTCTGTAATGCAGCACTAGTGCCTTTTCTCCTCGTTTGGCAGAAGTCCAAGGAGGAAGGCAGGTAGGCTTTGACCCTTGGGTTTTTTGGTTGTTTTTTTTTTTTTTTTTTTTTTGTTGTTGTTTTTTTTTTTTTTTTTTTTTTTTTTTTGCCTTGATGGTTTCTGCTTTGACGAGACCTCTTTAAAGGCATGCCGGCATAGCTGTAAAATGTTTTCCTTTCGATGGAAAGTTAGCATTTATCAACTCGCAGGCCTTAGGGAAACAAAAAAAAAAAAAAAAAAAAAAAAAAAAAAAAAAAAAAAAAAAAAAAAACCACTAAATTTGGATAAAATTCGTTAAGACTCTTCTCAAAACCGTATGTACGAAAATAAATATCAGGTGCTTTCTGCGTTCCTTGATATGCTGTCTTCCTACTATGTGAGGGAAACAGACGATAATTTCTAAAATAGTAAACCTGCCAACCTGGGATTAACACTCCCCCCCCCCCCCCAAGTCCACGTCTGTCTGCGGTAGAGATGTCTACAGTGATATTGTGTTCCTCTATAGATCACATTGCACAATTCTTCCTGCCAAGGAAAACAATACCATGTCAGGGAAACCTTGGGCCCTCACCTCCAACAGGTCAGGAATACAAGCTGACATCAGGAAGCCAGCCAGGGTCCCTCTCTCTCCCATGAGAGCCAGTGTGGCCAAATCAGGGTGTTGGGAGCCTGCCATCCCCTTCAGGACACAAGTCTCCTCAGTATTAGACCCAGCATAGACTGGCAACCATTGACAAACTCTCTTCGTCTTGTCACTTGAGTAGCCTGGTGTCTTTCACCCCATTCATGTGATGGCCTTCTAGTTACCTTCTAGTGATGGCCCTGACAACAAGGGCCTCTTGGTAATAGAGTCTCCTTTTAATTTCTCTGCCTGGTTAAGAGAAAATCAATTATCATTTCTGCCTATGTTTGATTAGAATTTCTTGTAGTTCTCCACAGCATTTAAACAGATCCCAGATTGAAGCCAGGACCTTCTCAACTTCAATGCCTTGTGGCAGAAGTTACCCTGACAGGAACTCACTGGTTTGGTGTCTTAACCATCCAGCACCCTGCATCTTCCCTTTCACACTGTAATGGTTTATATATGGTTGGCCCTGGGAGTGGCACCATTGGGAGGTGTGGCCTTGTTGGAGTAAGTGTATCACAGTGGGCATGGACTTTAATACCCTTGCCATAGCTGCCTAGAAGTAAGTCTTCTTCCTAGCAGCCTTCAGATGAAGATGTAGAACTCTCATCTCTGCCTGCACCATGCCTACCTAGACAGGGCCATGCTTCCACCTTGATGATAATGGACTGAACCTCTGAACCTGTAAGCCAGCCCCATTTAATGAAGCCTTTATAAGAATTGCTTTAGCCATGGTGTCTGTTTACAGCAGAAAAACACTAAGACCCACACCTGAACATTTCCTTCCTCAGTGGTATCCAGAGATCACCCCCATCACTGCACACCTGTGTGGCTCCTTATGCAATGGGCACCGTTTTTTCTCAATGAGCTCCCTGTTCTTGGGCTGGTTCCCATTTTCCAACATTCTCTCAGTGAGTTCCCTGTTCCTGCATTAGTTCCTGTCAGTCCTCATTATAAACATGGGTGTGATGGATGCTATGTTCTGTTTCTTTAATATTCTAGTTCCTAAATTTATGGGGTTTTTTTTATCTTTATTAATTACTTCTTGCTGTTCTTTTTTACTTCAATTTTTTGAGTCATCTATTTAATTGGTTTTGTTTCATCACATTGCTTTAATTTTCAAGTTGATAGAAGAATTTTAAGCTACAGCTCTTTTTCTTAGCAGTGATTTATTTTGACTCTCAAATCCTGGGGTGCATTTTCATTACCATTAAATTATTTTCTATTGGATTACATTCCTCCATTATCTTGAGTATTGTTATCCCCAAGTGATAAAGGCTTGTCCTATATGACTTTATTTTATTGGCTCCGTTTTCAGATAATTCTGATGGCCCATTTCTACTTCAGTGGGACTTGCTGTTCTTTTTCTTGGGTCAAAATTAAAACCCAGTCCATCTAGATCTGACGGGTGCTTCCAGGGCATGCTATTTGCTATGTACTCAGTATCCAGACAAGCCTTCTCACTATACTGCTATAACATTGTTTGAGTATACTATTTTTTCCTTTTCTTTTCATTCTTATCCTTGGTTCTCCTTGTCCTGAACAAGGTTAGCTGGAGCCTCAGCTGTTGGTGAGTGTCTTGAGGCCCTGTGGTTTCATGTTCATGAATGTTCCCACTCTCACTTGCTACAGATAATTACCTAGCTTTGTGTGAATTCCAGCCCCAGAGCACTCTGAATGTTCATCTCTGTCATTACTGATGCTCTTTGCCTTGACTTCCATCGTGTTTGATATAACACTGTTGCTTCTATTTTTGATCTCTTTGTATGTTCTTCTAGGATAGCATTTCTCACCCTTTTCTAAGCTTTCCTGGGTCATCTTAGCTCTTCCC